>NC_057798.1:284264792-284286913 GCF_018294505.1 Triticum aestivum
GAGGTGCCCAAGAAGGGAAAAACCTTCCTTCCGGACCACTCCACCGTAGCCACAAACAATGGCGAGGAGTGGGAGCCCAGGGACAAGCCCCTGGCTAAGTTGTAAGTATCCGGACACAATAGTATTTCTGGTATGTTTGCTTTATCGCTTCTTATCATGCCAGACGTGCACCTACAGTCCGGACAAATCCAACATCGAGATATCCTCCTATTCAGAGGGGTCTCTGGACCCGTCATCGATGAACAGCGATTCACTTCCGACAGCCTCCTCCCCCAGGGCCGCAGACGACATAGAGGTGTTGTCTCGAAGGATACCACGCCTGTAACACCCCGGATGCAACTTTCCATATTCGTAACTCCAACTCTTGCCTTTTTCGGAGATGCTATATGATATTTCCTTCGTGGTTGGGTTTTTGTCTGTTGTTTTGCATTTTGTTCTTGTTATGCATCTCATCTCATAGCATCATGTGCATTGCATCCATATGTTTTCATAAAACTTGTATCCGTTCGGGTTTCCCCAGTTCTCTCCATTGTCCGTTCCGAGCCCGACCACACTCGCACGCGCCCGCGGCACCTCCGAAATATTATTTTATAAGTGGCATTTCTCGGAATGGGATGCAACTTGTCGTGCGGTCTTATTATAGTGTAGACAGGCCGCCTGCCAAGTTTCGTCGCATTCGGAGTCCGTTTGACTGCCCAACCGTTAAATATAACCGCGATATAGTCGGTATATTCGCCGGACGTTTCGGTCTCTGAAACAGATGCCGGGCCCTCCCTCTCTCTTCTCCCCCTCGCAGTCTCACCACAGCCCACCTAGTCCTTCCTCCTTCCCCTCTTCTATTCGGAGTTGTCCGATACGACCGCACGGTCCGAAACCCTCTCTGCACAGTGCATCGAACCCCTCACGTGCGTGTCCGAAATTGTCCCGAACCCGACCCGCTTTGTCGTTACCGTTGGATCCGGATCATCCCCTAACGTCTATAAAACATCCCCGTTTTCTTATTTGAACTTACTAAGCCTATTTTCTCGGACCGTCTGATTTCAATCCGAGGGTCGAGATAGCCCCTATCCAAATTCATCTGATATAAATATCAGGGCAACCCTAGACCTAGCCGTCCCATCCACCCAGTTCCATCCGCGCCGCCACCGCTCTCATTCTTCCCCTCGGGATCCATCCCCACCAACCGCAGCCAACCACACCCAGATCCGATCCATCCATCCGCAGCGCCACCCACCTCCCTCGTTTTCTTCACCGGCCCAACCAGCACCTCCTCTGGATCCCCTCGTCTAGCCATCGCTCATCGTGCCCCATGCTCGTGCTCGTCTTCCACGCAGGGACGGGAAAGGAGCTCCCGATCCATGCGGCCAAGGCGACCTCGTCGCAGTTGCTCGAGCCTCGTCCGGCAGCCGTCGCCGGCGACCACCCGCAGGACCCCATCGTGCCCATCACCTTCCTCCTCCTTTCTCTTTTCCTTCTTCCCGCCTCTCATCTCTCCCCTGTTTCTCTTGACAGGAGCCGACACCCAGGGAGTTTGCCGCTGCCTCCCCATCACCGTCGCATCGCTAGAGGTGAGCACCGCCGTCGAGCTGCGCCTTTGAGTCTTCCTTTTCCTCCCCTCGCGTCGCTCCTCGCTGACTGCCCAGCCGCCGTTGCTTCTGCAGAGCCTAGGCCAAGGCTGTCCTCTGCTTCAGTTCAAGGCGCCGGCTGCCGTATCCGAACCCAGGCGCCTCCCTCGCCCGCTCCCGCGTCCGGTCGCCGTCGTCCGCGCCCGTCCAAGGCCTTCCTCGCCCGGATCCGCCCAACTCTGGCCTCCCTCACCTCTCCCGCATCACCGGAGCCTCGTGTCCAAGCCCCGGCGACCCCTTATGAACCTGCTGCTGCTGTCGCGGTTCTTCAGTAACGAAGGAGCAGCCCGCTCGCCCGTGCCCGTTGACCGCAAAGCCAGCCAACGCCCCTAGCCCAGCTTCAGCAGCCGTGTGGGCCACCTGCAAGCAGGCCCAGCAGCGCCCGGCCTGCCAGGCCTCCTCCACCGACCAGGGCCAAGGCCCATGGTGAGCTACCTCCCCGAGCCCCTCTCTGTTGGCCCAGTCTGCCCAGATTCGGCCCATGTTGTTTTTTTTCCTGCTGCGAATTTAACCTTATCCAGAAAAATTGCATGTTTACAAATTACCCCTTAATGTTCATGCATCAATAACTAATTAACCGTGAATCGGATTTAAACAAACTTTATATGTAAAATGCTCAGAAAATTGTGTAGATTAATAATATGCCATTTTCATCTATGCTAAAAATGTTTAACATGCTGTTTGTGTTTATTTTGCACCAATGCCATATTAAAATGATTTATTTCATAACTAAATAACCGTAGCTTGGATTTAAATAAATTATATATGTAAATGGGGTAGAAAAATGCCTAGTTTAACATGGTCCACTTTGTTTTACTGTTTAACAACTCTAAAATTGTGTTTAGGGCAGAACAGTACCAAATCTAACATATGGACATGAGGTTTTTCCGGAATTGTTGTTTGTTGTTTCTGGCCTCATTTAAACTTGCCTAGATAGGTAGTTTCATTATGTTTCACCTCTTGCCATGTTTAATAACATTTAATATTGTTGGGTACAAAACCGAGAGAGAACTAAATAATTGATGTGGTGTTCCGTCAATATGCAACTTGTTGCATATTGAGCTCCACTTAATTTGTAGTGTTGTTTGTTGCACTTTGCCATGCCATGACTCATTAACCGGAAATGCATCATACTTGTTTGTGCATCATGCCATGTTTATGCTTGTGCATTTACCATGTTGTTTGTTTCTTTCCGGTGTTGCTTCTTAGTTCCGGTAATGTTGCGATTGTGAGGATTCGTTCGACTACGTCCGTTCGTCTTCTTCATGGACTCGTTCTTCTTCCTAGCAGGATTTCAGGCAAGATGACCGCTACCCTAGATCTCACTACTATCATTGCTATGCTAGTTGCTTCGTTCTATCGCTATGTTGCGCTACCTATCACCTGTTTATTCAAGCCATCCCAAATTGCCATGAACCTCTAACCTTTGACACCCTTCCTAGCAAACCGTTGCTTGGCTATGTTACCGCTTTGCTCAGCCCCTCTTATAGCGTTGCTAGTTGCAGGTGAAGTTGAAGATTTCTCCATGGTGGACAGGATTTTGGTTGGGATATCACAATAGCTCTTATATTATTAATGCATCTATATACTTGGTAAAGGGTGGAAGACTTGGCCTTTTGCCTAGTGTTTTGTTCCACTCTTGCCGCCCTAGTTTCCGTCATACCGGTGTTATGTTCCCGGATTTTGCGTTCCTTACGCAGTCCGGTGATTTATGGGACCCCCTTGATAGTTCGCTTTGAATAAAACTCCTCCAGCAAGGCCCAACATTGGTTTTACCATTTGCCTCACCTAGCCCTTTTTCCCTTGGGTTTCCGGAGCTCGAGGGTCATCTTTATTTTAGCCCCCCCCCGGGCCAGTGCTTGTCTAAGTGTTGGTCCAAACCGAGCGATGTCCGGCGCCCCCTGGGCAACCAGGGTCTATGCCAACCCGTCGTCTTGCTCATCCGGTGTGCCCTGAGAACGAGATATATGCAGATCCTATCGGGATTTGTCGGCACAGCGGGAGGCTTTGCTAGTCTTGTTTTACCATTGTCGAAATGTCTTGTAAACCGGGATTCCGAGTTTGATCGGGTCTTCCTGGGAGAAGGTCTATTCCTTCATTCATCGCGAGAGCTTGTCATGGGCTAAGTTGGGACACCCCTGCAGGGTATAATCTTTCAAAAGCCGTGCCTGCGGTTATAGGCAGATGGGAATTTGTTAATTTCCTGTTGTAGATAACTTGACACCAGATCCGATTTAAAACGCATCAACTGTGTGTGTAGCCGTGATGGTCTCTTCTCGGCGGAGTCCGGGAAGTGAACACGGTTTCTGGGGTATGTTTGACGTAAGTAGGAGTTCAGGATCACTTCTTGATCATTGCTAGCTTCACGACCGTTCCGCTTGCTCTCTTCTCGCTCTTATTTGCATATGTTAGCCACCATATATGCTTAGTCGCTGCTGCAGCCTCACCACTTTACCCCTTCCTTTCCCTTTAAGATTTGCTAGTCTTGATACCCATGGTAATGGGATTGCTGAGTTCTTGTGGATCACAGATTACTACAACAACAGTTGCAGGTACAGGTTTTGCGATGATCATGACACGAGAGCGATGCTTGATTGCGTTGAGTTCTTCTTCTGCTTCTTCGATCAGGGGATAGGTTCCAGGTCAGCAGCCTGGGCTAGCAGGGTGGATGTCATTTGAGTTTCTGTTTGTGATTCATTCGTAGTCGGATGATGCTCTGATGTATTGTGGTGTTGTATTCGTGTGGCATTGTATGCCTTATGTATGTACCCCCATCTATTGTGTAATGTTGATGTAATGATATCCACCTTGCAAAAGCGTTTCAATATGCAGTTCTATCCTTGGTGGGACCTTCGAGTCTCTTTAGGATAGTATCGCATATTAGGCGTGACAACGCCAAGGGGAGACAGTTCCGGAGACGCCCCCAAGAGAAATCCCAGACGCCGGGCACATGGGGGGGAAGACCCCCATGGACTCCAATAATGGGGGGCGCAGCCAGTTTGGGCCCCAGCCAAATACGGTTCAAGAAACCCAAGTGGTTCCGGATTCAGGCAGGCAGCCTCTCTCTAAGGAGGACGAGCCTCCTGTACCGATGACCTCTGTCCATCCAGAGGCACCGGAAAACTTGCTAGAAACGCTTCGCAGCGCTTCCATTGAGGAAGATCACCGTACTCTTATGAGTACGGTGATTGAGAAGGTATGGTCTGCCAAAGCGGATTGACAGAAGCCTGCGCTAGCCTTCTAACATGCTTTGAGGTAAGTAATAAAATTTTAAGAGAATATCACAGTATAGACAGTAGCCCCTCATGCTGTGTTTGGTGTTCGGAAAGAAAAGCTGAACAAAGGATCAAATAATGTTCGCAGGAGTCTAACAGAAGATGTCTATGTGAATAAGCAGGCGTCGCTGCTGGCCGCTGCCGCTCGTACTATAGAGGTCTCTGGACTAAAGCAGGACCTGGAGTAGGCCAAGGGAGAGCTCGTGTCACGCCCAATATGCGACCCTATCCAAAAGGAACTCGAAGGTCCCACCAAGGATAGACCAGCATATTGAAACCCTTTTGCAAGGTGGATATCATTACATCAACATTACATAATAGATGGGGATACATACATAAGGCATACAATGCCACACGAATACAACATCACAATACATAAGAGCATCATCCACCTACGGATGAAACACAAACATAAACTCAAACGACATCCACCCTGCTAGCCCAGGTTGCCAACCTGGAACCTATCCCCTGATTGAAGAAGCAGAAGAAGAACTCAACGCAAGCAAGCATCGCTCTCGTGTCAATGACCATCGCATAACCTGTACCTGCAACTGTTGTTGTAGTAATCCGTGAGCCACGAGGACTCAGCAATCCCATTACCATGGGTACCAAGACTAGCAAAGCTTAAAGGGAAAGGAAGGGGTAAAGTGGTGAGGCTGTAGCAGTGACTAAGCAAGATATGGTGGCTAACATACGCAAATAAGAGCGAGAAGAGAGCAAGCGGAACGGTCGTCAACTAGTAATGATCAAGAAGTGATCCTGAACTCCTACTTACATCAAACATAACCCAGAAACCGTCTTTACTTCCCGGACTCCGCCGAAAAGAGACCATCATGGCTACACACACGGTTGATGCGTTTTAATTCGGATCTGGTGTGAAGTTATCTACAACCGGACATTAACAAATTCCCATCTGCCTATAACCGCAGGCACGACTTTCGAAATATTATACCCTGCAGGGGTGTCCCAACTTAGCCCATGACAAGCTCTCGCGATCAAAGAAGGAATAGACCTTCTCCCAGGAAGACCCGATCAGACTCGGAATCCCGGTTTACAAGACATTTCGACAATGGTAAAACAAGACCAGCAAGACCGCCCGATGCGCCGGCAATCCCGATAGGAGCTGCACATATCTCGTTCTCAGGGCAACACCGGATGAGCAATCCGTACAACTAAAACCAGACCTCAAGTTTCCCTAAGGGGGCGCTGCAAAGGGCTCTAGTTCGGACCAACACTTAGACAAGCACAGGCCCGGGGGGCTAAAATAAAGATGACCCTCGGGATGCGCGACTCCCAAGGGAAAAAGGGGTAGGTGAGGCAAATGGTAAAACCAAGGGTGGGCCTTGCTGGAGGAGTTTTATTCAAAGCGAACTGTCAAGGGGGTCCCATAAATCACCCGACCGCGTATGGAACGCAAAATCCGGGAACATAACAACGGTATGACGGAAACTAGGGCGGCAAGAGTGGAACAAAACACCAGGCAAAAGGCCGAGTCTTCCACCCTTTACCAAGTATATAGATGCATTAATAATATAAGAGATATTGTGATATCCCAACCAAAATCATGTCCACCATGGAGCAATCCTCAACTTCACCTGCAACTAGCAATGCTATAAGTGGGGCTGAGCAAAAGCGGTAACATAGCCAAGCAATGGTTTGCTAGGAAGGGTGTCAAAGGTTAGAGGTTCATGGCAATTTGGGATGGCTTGAAGAACAATCGATAGGTAGTGCAGCAAAGCAATAGAACGAAGCAACTAGCATAGCAATGATAGTAGTGAGATCCAGGGTAGCGGTCATCTTGCCTGAAATCCCGCAAGGAAGAATTACGAGTCCATGAAGAAGACGAACGGGAGTAGTCGAACAAATCCTCATGAACGCAACGTTACCGGAACTAAGAAGCAACACCGGAAAGAAACAAACAACATGGTAAACACACAAGCATAATCATGGCATGATGCACAATCAAGTATGATGCATGTCCGGTTTAAAGAGGCATGGCATGGCAAAGTGCAACAAACAATACTACAAGTTAAGTGGAGCTCAATATGCAACGAGTTGCATATTGACGAAACACCACATCGAGTTATTTAGTTGATCTCATTTAAGCTACCAAACAATATTAAATGTTGTTAAACATGGCAGAAGGTAAAGCCTAATGAAACTACCTATCTAGGCAAATTTAAATGAGGCCGGAAGTAACAAACAACAATTCCGGAAAATCCCCATATGCAAATTATGGATTTGGTACTGTTCTGCCCTAAACACAATTTTAAGGTTGTTAAACAGGAAAATAAAGTGGACCATGTTAATCTAGGCATTTTTCCACCCCATTTACATATAAAGTTTATTTAAAATGGAGCTACGGTTATTTAGTTACGAAACAAATCATTTTAGCATGTGATTTATGCAAATTTAAACAAACAACATTTTAAACATTTTAAACATGGATGAAAATGGCATATTATTAATCTACACAATTTTCTGAGCATTTTACATATATAAATTGTTTTAATCCGATGCATGATTATGAAGTTATTAGATGCATGAACAAAAGGGGTAATCTACAAATATGCAGTTTTTCTGGATAAGGTTAAATTCGCAGCAGGAAGAAAAAAACATGCATGGGCCAAATCTGCTGGGCCAACAGCAAACAAGAGAGGGCTGGGGGTGGCCTCACCATGGGCTCTGGCCCAGTCGGTGAAGGCAGCAGGCTGAGGGGCGGCGGAAGCGAGCTGGGCCTTGGCTCGAGCCCGATCAGGAGGGCGCTGGAGGGGAGGCAGCCCAGGCGCGCGGTCAAAGGGGAGAGCGGGCGAGCTGCTCTTTCTCGAACCACTGCTCGAAGTAGGGGAAGGAGAGGATGCAACGGCGCCGGGCTTGGCGCAGCTGCAGATGGCGCCGGGGACGGGGAAACCGGCGAAGGTGGTCGGGATCGTCCAGATCCGGGGCCAGAAGACGAGCTCCGGCCGGATCCAAGTCGAGGACGGCGGCTCCTTCTAGAACGGCGCCGGCGAAGCCCTACAGAGTTGGAGGGAGAGAGAGATCGTGAGGCCGGGCGAGGAGAGATGGAGAGATATGGCGAGGGCGGCGCGACCTGGCAGGGCGCTTCGAGTAGAGGGACGAGGCTGAGGCGGAGGCGCGCGGCGGCCGGCGGCGCATCGGGCGGTGGCGAGGGGAACGGGAGGAGCTCCTCTCCTCCCTAGATCGACGAGGCATAGGGGCACGGGCTCGGGGACGGGCCCCGATGGGCTTGGCGGGGCCTCCCCGGGCCTGGACGGGCTGCCGCGAGGGGAATGCCAGGGGGCGCTGGGAGGCCGCGTGGCGATCCCTGGTTGGCGGGGAGCGATGGCCGGGCGGCGGCTGACCGCTCAGGACGTGCCACGTGGCGGAGGTGGGCTGGAGGGCGCCGGATTTGGAGGAGGAAGGCGGCGGCGCGGCCCCCGAGGTGGGAGGAGGTGGCTGCGGGTTGGGCTGGCGTGAAAAAAGAGGACGAGGGGGGTTAGGGCGACCAGATTTGGAAGGAGGGGGATTTAAATAGGAAAGGGGGCTAGGGTTTAGTCTCTGGGGGGTTTTGGAGCGTTTCGGGGCCTCAGATTGACATCGAACGGCTTCGGATCAAGGGGAAGTGTAGGAGGGCTAGACGGGCTGTGATGAGAGGCCTCGGGCTGATAGGACAGGAGAGAAGAGAGGCCCGGCAACAGCTTCCGGATACCAAAAACGTCCGACGCTAGACTGACTATATGGCGGTTATATATTTAACGGTTGGGCAGTCAAACGGACTCCGAATGCGACGAAACTTGACAGGCGGCCTGTCTACACTATAATAAGACCGCACGACAAGTTGCAACCCATTCCAAGAACATTTTTATGCCACTTATAAAATAATATTTCGGAGGTGGCACGCGCGCGTGCGAGTGTGGGTCGGGCTCAGAACGGACAACGGAGAGAACCGGCGGAACACGAACGGATGCAAGTTTTGAAAAACATGCGGATGAAATGCAGATGATGACATGAGATGAGATGCATAACAAGAACAAAATGCAAAACAACATATAAAAACCCAACCACGGAGGAAATAACATACATCATCTCCGGAAAAGGCAAGAGTTGGAGTTACGAATATGGAAAGTTGCATCCGGGGCGTTACAACACTCCACCACTATGAGAGGATCTCGTCCCGAGATCTAGGATGGCGCCGGAGGGAAAAGGAAGAGGAAGATAAGCGGTAAAACTAAGTTGCTTCTTCGACCAATGAGTGAAACCACTAACCTTGAGAGGTTGAAAAGTTGAAATAGAGAACACAACGGAGTTGAACACAATTGAGAGCACTATGGTAGAGAATAGAAAGAAGGAACACCATGTGAACCTTGGAGGTTGCAAATCTATGAATAACGAGTACAATGGACAAGAAGGAATTGGAACCACTCTGGTTGAAACGAGATAAGAATGAATAAGAATGATATATTTTTGACAGCACTCCGACTGTAAATGGAAGAAATTGAACATGAACTTGACAAGATGAGAGGATACTTGATGAAATCAACAACACACTGCCTCCGGAACTGCATGGAAGAAAAAAACATGCATGGGCCAAATCTGCTGGGCCAATAGAAAACAAGAGAGGGCTGGTGGTGGCCTCACCATGGGCTCTGGCCCAGTCGGTGAAGGCAGCAGGCTGAGGGGCGGCGGAAGCGAGCTGGGCCTTGGCTCGGGCCCGATCTGGAGGGCGCTGGAGGGGAGGCAGCCCAGGCGCGCGGTCAACGGGGAGAGCGGGCGAGCTTCTCGTTATCGAACTGCTGCTCGAAGCAGGGGAAGGAGAGGATGCAACGGCGCCGGGCTTGGCGCAGCTGCAGATGGCGCTGGGGACGGGGAAACGGGCGGAGGTGGTCGGGATCGTCCAGGTCCAGGGCCGGAAGACGAGCTCCGGCCGGATCCAAGTCGAGGACGGCGGCTCCTTCCAGAATGGCGCCGGCGAAGCCCTGCAGAGTGGGAGGCGGAGAGAGATCATGATGCCGGGCGAGGAGAGATGGAGAGAGATGGCGAGGACGGTGCGACCTGGCAGGGCGCTTCGGGCGGAGGGACGAGGCTGAGGCGGAGGCGCGCGGCGGCCGGCGGCACATCGGGCGGCGGCGAGGCGAACGGGAGGAGCTCCTCTCCTCCCTGGATCGACGAGGCACAGGGGCACGGGCTCGAGGACGGGCCCTATGGGCTTGGCGGGCCCTCCCTGATCCTGGACGGGCTGCGGCGAGGGGAATGCCAGGGGGCGCTGGGAGGCCGCGTGTCCATCCCTGGTTGGCGGGGAGCGATGGCCGGGCGGCGGCTGACCGCTCAGGACGTGCCACGTGGAGGAGGTGGGCTGGAGGGCGCCGGATTTGGAGGGGGAAGGCGGCGGCGCGGCCCCCGAGGTGGGAGGAGGTTGCTGCGGGTTGGGATGGCGCGAAAAAAGAGGAGGAGGGGGGTTAGGGCGACCATATTTGGAAGGAGGGGGTTTAAATAGGAAAAGGGGGCTAGGGTTTAGTCTCTAGGGGGTTTTGGAGCGTTCTGGGGCCTCAGATCGAAATTGGACGGCTCCGGATCGAGGGGAAGTGTAGGAGGGCTAGACGGGCTGTGATGAGAGGCCTCGGGCTGAGAGGAGAGGAGAGAAGAGAGGCCCGGCAACAGCTTCCGGATACCGAAAACGTCCGACGCTAGACCGACTATATCGCGGTTATATATTTAACGGTTGGGCAGTCAAACGGACTCCGAATGCGACGAAACTTTACAGGCGGCATGTCTACACTATAATAAGACCGCACGACAAGTTGCAACCCATTCCGAGAACATTTTTATGCCACTTATAAAATAATATTTCGGAGGTGCCGCGGGTGCGTACGAGTGTGGTCGAGCTCAGAATGGACAACAGAGAGAACCGACGGAACACGAACGGATGCAGGTTTTGAAAAACATGCGGATGAAATGCAGATGATGACATGAGATGAGATGCATAACAAGAACAAAATGTAAAACAACATATAAAAACCCAACCACGGAGGAAATAACATACAACATCTCCGGAAAAGGCAAGAGTTGGAGTTATGAATATGGAAAGTTGCATCCGGGGCGTTACAGCTCGGCCTCGTGAAGAGGCAGCTCGAGGAAAGTCAAGGTACGCAATACCCCATCTATATACTTATAAAGGATAAATGGATTCTGTTGATAGAAGCGTCATGAACTTTGATAGGGGCCACGCCCGAAGTGGCGGCCCTTAAGAAGGCGCTGGCCGAGGCCGAAGACAAAGCGGCCAAGGAAGGCGCTGAGCGCGAGAAGCAAGAGGCCCGGGTCAGCGAGGTCCAGCAATAGCTCCAGGATTTCGTCCAGAAATACGAGTCCTTGGAGCGTGACTGTAAGACTCAAGAGTCCGAGCTTGCTAAGGCCTGCCAGAGCATGCAGGACGCCAAAGCTGAAGCCCAGAAGGCCCTCTACGAGATTCAGGCAGCCAAGAAGATTGCGGCGGGTAAGGCATTTGTTATGCAAAGCTAGCATGTGAAGGTGAGTTTCCTTTTACTTACCTGAATTTGGAGTTCTCTAGGAGCATTTGCGGATCTGCCGTGCAGCATATCGGATGCCGCGGAGTTCTACCGAGCCGAAGAAGGGAGCTCAACGGAGAAGTTGTTCTGGTCTCAAAATGTTGGGGCAGAACATCCGATGTCCTTTAGCAAACAGCTGAAGCAACTGGTCGAGCTGCACAAGGCAGTCGAACTGGCCATGAAGGACCTCATAGTCCGGCTGTGGCCTGCCGAGCCTATGCCCAGCAGCTACTTCGGTCTCGTCAAGCGGCTTGTGAGTGCCTGCCCATGACTTGAAGTCATAAAGCGGTCGGTTTGCATTGAAGGTGCGCGGATGGCCTTTGCCCATGCAAAGATGCATTGGGCGAAGATGGACGCCACGACGCTGATGACCGAGGGGCCACCAAAGGGTAAGGAGCACCGCCGGCCCGAAAATTATTATGACAGTGTCCTGAAGGGCTCCCGCCTTGTGGCAGAACAATGTACTAAGGATGTAATCTTTGGATGAATGCACTCATTTTCTCCTGTAATATGAAACAAGTTCACTTGCGCAATATAATGCTTGTTGATTTAAAATTTTACCTCCTGTGCGGCGGTTTACAAAATCTGAGAGTTGGCCAGTCGTTGACTTCTGCCCCCATGTAAATAGTACAGGGGTGTTTGGGGTAAATGTAAACACTCTTTATCCAAGTTTTTAGTCCTTTAAGGAGGTGTTTAGCGCAACGAACAAGGCAATTGGACTATACAACTTTATCACTGTCACTTAGCCATAGAAGTTCTATAATTTTGAATTTTGGCGTAGCCCCTGGTATTTGGAAGGCCGAACTTGGGGCACTATACACGCCTAAATCAAACAAAGACCGATTCCTCGCATGAAGCGGAAAAAATCTTTAAGGATTTGAAACCTCTCGAACAGCGACCAGCTCTCGCCGCATCATGACAGTAAGTTTTCGGCTTTCTCTAGTGAGGTGCTCGTCCGGAAGAACCGGGACACAATCGTGGTAGTTCTCCCTTTACTACCCTAGCTGATATAGCGGAACATAGGGTAGCAAGCACAGGAGCCAGGCAACCCAACTATTGACCCAAGACATGATTCGAAGCTGATGCATATAATGCTATAAGTTCGGGGTGCCGCACTGTCGAACGTGTTCGGACTTCCTTGTCGTGTTATGGGGTACACTGAATCCCTTGGGAAACTGAACGTACTAGAATGTACGGGTGCGATTTGCAGTAAATAAACAATCAAGGAAAAAAAGAAATGTAGTAATAAGCTGACGATGTACATTATTTTCCATTGTTATCTATTAATACCTAAATAGTTCATCCCCACTATGCTATTTCTCTTGACATGCAAGCTATCCATGTCATCCTACATTTCATCCAATCTTATCCAGCCACGTCATCCTCCTTTGTTCACACCGCCTTGCATGATAAATTTCTGTCTGCCTACCATGCGTGTCGATTTCTTGCAGTTGGGCTATACTTGGCCATTTCTCACCAAACAACGGTTCAAATGGGATGTATTCTTATTTAGTGTTTTGGTTTATCTTTTTGTTCCCCGAAGAGTCCGCATGCAACAGATAATTAATTAGCATTGTTTAAAAAACAAATAATTAGCACTAAACCGTTGGATTCCTGCATGCAACCGTTCATCACTAGCCATGTGTAATAAACTGGCAATTAATAGGTGGAACATCAGTGCTGAGTTTCAAAACATCTTTGACCGACCCTTATCGATCTCGACTCCACAACGCACAGGCTTGGTATGTTCATCTACTCCTCTCTCTTCGTCTCCTCGACCCACTCGCACAAATAAATCCAGAGGCATTGGTGGATTAATTATTGTCCCAAAGTCTGATGTCTTCCTCCAGTGGTTCCCTTCATCTCCCCTCAATGAATAAAATTGTCACCACAACCGCAACGAGCCACCAACAAATCATCGGCAGTGATGGTGCTAATTGTATTGTGGTGGAAGATGGCCGTCATCCTCTCTCTTTGCCTCTACCTTCCTCTCTCCATTTTGCCTGGCCGCTATCTTTGCGGACAGTCGTCACTGAGGGAATCCAGGATTAGGGGGTATCCCGACATCTGGACTATATACTTTGGCCGGACTGTTGGACTATGAAGATACAAGACTCAAGACTTAGTCCCGTGTCTGGATGGGACTCTCCTTTGCGTGGAAGACAAGCTTGGCAATTTGGATGTTAGATCTCCTTCCTTGTAACCGACTCTGTGTAACCCTAGCCTCCTACGGTGTCTATATAAACCGGAGGGTTTAGTCCGTAGGACAAGAACAATCAGAATCATAGCCTAGCTTCTAGGGTTTAGCCCCGACGATCTCATGGTAATTCAACTCTTGTAATACTCATATCATCAAGATCAATCAAGCAGGAAGTAGTGTATTACCTCCATTGAGAGGGCCCGAACCTGGGTAAAACATCGTGTCCCCTGCCTCCTATTACCATTAGCCTTAGACGCACAGTTCGGGACCCTCTACCCGAGATCCACCAGTTTTGACACCGACATTGGTGCTTTCATTGAGAGTTCCTCTGTGTCGTTGCTACAAGGCTTGATGGTTCGTCTCGTTGTCAAGGCCAACATCACCTCTGGGGAGCCCTGGCAGTGGGACAAACACTTCGACTAGGCGGCTTCGTCATGACCGCCCGATCGGCTGCCGCGCCGACTCGGGTCATCAAAAACAGCCTCCACGTCAATTCGGAACTCGCCGAACAGATGGATCCAATGTAGCTCTCCTCCCTTAATGAGATCTTGGATCGCATCACTGCTTTGGGAGTCGTTGCAGACTATGATCGGATTGGGTTTAAACCCGACCAAAGGGATATTAAATCCCCACTGGTCACCCATGAGATAGCGGTAGTGGAAGAGCCACACATGCATTATCCCTCTACTTTGAGGACGAACTATGTCCGGATTACCGAGCTCTCTGAGCTGGATACCCTTTCGCGGGAAGACGTGACCCAGACCCTGAACTTAGAATCGGCAACGGGTCAGAAAAATTGGGCAACATCCCAGAGTCCGAGGTGCCAAGCCCGGAAGCTCCTCTGCCCCTGGATATCAGATCGAGTCAGAATTCGGACTTAACTACGCCCACCTACCCAGACTTATGTCGTCTTTCCCATATCAGACAAGAGCACCAAGAGACAATATATCGCTACTGGGTCAGATTTTTGGATTTCGGGTTCCGGCAGACCCTTGAGGTTCGAACACTGGGGTGCACACGAAGATTTTTCCCCTACCAGCGCACGCGTCGAAGTCTCGCAAAGATCTAAGCAAGAAAGATGAACACACAAGGGACACGAGGTTTATACAGGTTCAGGCCACCATTGTGGTGTAATACCCTACTCCAGTGTCTGGTGTGGTGGATTGCCTCAGGGGCTGATGATGAACAGTACAAAGGGAGAACAGCCTCACGAGGGGCTGTTCTTGAGCTGGTGCGATGAACTGCTTAGAGTGAGTTCAGTCGCTTCTCTCTAGTCTATGTGTCTTCTTGAGATAGATGCTCGATGCCTCTACTCTGTGGTGGCTAGTCCTATTTATAGAGCGAGGCCCTGGGCCTCTTCCCAAATAATGAGCGGGAAGGGCGCCAACAATTGCCCCTTTTTAAGGGGAACATTCGGTACACTTATCCTAACTAAAGTTGGTCTTCGGCTGCCAAAGGCTCTGACAATGACGCCGTCCTGGGATCGACGATGACCTTCATCTTGCCGCTCTGCTGGTCTTGGTCTTGTTGCACCAAAACGGTAACTTTTGCCTGATGCCTTGGTCTGTGCTTTCCCCCCTTTGCACCGAAAGGGAAACAAGGACATGGCTTGCCTGGTCTCGATCGTCATGGCTTGCATCAGGGGCTCCTCGGGAGGTACCCCGCCATGATCTCTCCGCCTCCTCGCGAGCCTGGCTGGGGAGGCTGCTCCTGAGGAAGCTTCCTGTTGTCCGCCGCGCGAGGCTTGGCCCCTAGCGAGGGTCTTGAGCTTGCGCTGAAGAAGCTGGGCTGCATTGGGCCCCCACTTGAGCCACGCCGCAGGCGACAGGCAGGCATGTCTGGGGACCCCCGTTCCCAGAACAGCGACAATAGCGCCTGCGCCCAAGGTGCGCCCGGACTTGGCTTAGCAGAGAAGCGAAGGGGCAAGTGCGAAGCACCGCGGGCCCCAACAGCCTATGGCCTTGGGCGCCGTGTGGCGGTTGATTGGACATGGGCGTCTCCACTTCCCACGATGCCTCATTATACGCCCGGCTAGGTGGACCCGTGGTTGCACACAGCTATTCCCCTTTCGCCGTCCGCGAGCTCCCCGCCCTTCCTTCTTCTTCTGGCTCCAAACTCCGCCTACAATCCGGCTGGAGCTCTCCCCTCTTTCCACTGCCATGGCGCCAACGAAGATGGAAAAGGGGAAGAAGCCAGTGCCTTCGTCCCGCTCGCCTTCGGCGGTGGCCCCCGCTGTCGATCGGTTAATCATACTCAATCCCGAGGCCTTACACAAGGTCCGTTCTGCTCTTGCTACCATCTTCAATGAGTGCATCCGGACCATGGTCTGGCCTGCGTCCCATGCTTCCTTTGATAGGGTTGTCACGGAGGTCCGGTTCTTTGCCGACGCCTTGTGGGTGGGTCTGGTTCCCCCTTTCTCTGCTTTCTTCAATGCGGTGCTCTCCCATTATCAGTTCCACATGATGCACCTCAGGCCTGAGTCCATTACCCTCCTGGCTGTCTTTGCTTTTGTTTGTGAGGCAATGACGGGCATTCCTCCTTCCGTTGCCCTGCTGCGCCACTTCTTCTCTTTACGCATGAGCGACCCCACTCAATGCTCGGGGTATGTGAGCTTCCTTGCCATGCCAGAGACGGCTGCTTCAGGGATCGACTTCGGCCTTCCTCCTCCTGAGGCCAAGTTCAGAGAGCGGTGGCTGTATGTGGATGTTGGGGTGCCCAGCCCCCTGCTCTCGCACCCAACCTAGCCTGCTGTTCCCAACTCAGGCTGGGGTCATGAGGCGCTCGTGAGCCCCCGGCTCGTTTTCGTCTGGCGCCACTTCGAGAGCTTGAGGGCGCTCAACGTGATGGCTCCCAAGGTGGTGAAGGAGTTCCTCCAGTGTCGCATTGCTCCTCTCCAGTGCCACTCTTGCCGTATGTGGAACTTTGCGGGGCACAAAGACCGCATGCAGATCCAGGAGGAGGATATGGCGCCTGAAGCGCTGAGGACAGTGCTCAAGGGCCTGACTGGCGATCCTTCCCCAGGCAGCCTTCGACATGATGGTGACCTATTGTATCTTTGTTCGGGCAGGGCCGATTTTGTGAAGCAGATGCCCAGCTTCTATGAGTGGGGGTTGCGGCCGACTGGCCTCAGGGGGCCCCGCGAGAATGCTGTTGCCGTGGTTGCTCTTTTGGTCGCCCAAAGCGGCCTTGTCTCAGGCAATGGAGCAGGGAGACGAGAACCGCCGGGAGCCGAGGGGGGGTGATGTTGAGGTGTTGATGCCGCGTGGAGCTCCGGAGGCGGCATCTCCTGAAGCTCGTCCTGGAGCAATGGTAGGCGAGGAGTTTCGGCCTACGGCTCCCGAGGTTGGGGCTCCCGAGGGCCCGGTCGTTCCTCATGAGGCGGCGCCCGGTGGCGTCCCTCAGGCCGGTTCCCTTAGCGCACTAGTAGAAAACAGGGCTTTCGTCCAGGCCAGTTTATCCCATTAGTCCCGGTTCAATCCAGAACCGGGACCAATGGAGCTATTTGCCCCGGTTCGTGAGCCCAGGGGGACGGCCGGGCCACGTGGGCCATTGGTCCCGGTTCGTCCGGACCTTTTGGTCCCGGTTGGTGGGACGAACCGGGACCAATGGTCCTGGCTCCTGGCCCATCACTATTGGTCCCGGTTGGTGGCATGAACCGGGACCAAAGGGTTACCTGTAGTCCCGGTTCATGCCAGCAACCGGGACCAATGGTTCTGCCTATATATAGCCCCTCGCGCAAGAGCAGAGCACACTGCTCTGTTTTTTCTGGCCGAGGGGAAGAGGGCTTGGTGGTGCTCTAGCTCACCTCCTATGCACACAAGGTGTTCGATGGAATGCCCGAGCCACACTACTTAAGGTTTCTCCTCTCCAAGCTCGACTGCCAAGCTCCATTTTCCTCAATATTTATCTAGGTTTAGCGGTCCGTCACGCCCCGTCCCCGTCTTCACCGCTGTCGATCACCCGCGCCGATCTCATCGCCGGCACCACCGTGGTGAGCTTCTTGTTCTTATCTTCTTTCTGAAAGGAAAAATATTATTACTTGTTTGTTTACATAGATACTTGTATTATTTTCTTACTTTTATTATTGCATCTTATATAGTGCGCCGATGGTTTTGGTATCTGCCCCCGTCGGCCCTCGTCCTGTCTATGATTCGGATGTGGTATATATTATCTTTTCATAACTATTGGTTCATTTATTGTTTATGAAAATTATGCCGACCAACGTGACATAGATTTTATTTATCTAGGAGGTTGTTGAACCGGAAATTCCAACCGACCCTATTGTCGAGAGGTTAAATTTAGTTGAAGAAGAAAACAATTTCTTGAAGGAAAAAATAAAAAAACTTAAGGAGGAGAAGATGATATTGGAGTTGCATGTTGCAGATGTCGTCGATGATCACAAGATCAAGATGGATGCAATGCGCTTGAAGATGAGAAAGATTAGAAAATATGCCATTCATACCGAGGCTTGGTATCATTATGCCGTTGGATCAGTTGTTACCTTGGTTGCGATTATGATCGCATTTGTTTTCGCATTGAAATGTTTTACATAGTTTCAATGTATGGTTTAATTAATTTAGATGCTCTGCAGAGCTTTATGTTGTTAGATGAGAACTATGTATGTACTTTGGTTTTTATGTGATGATGAACTTCTATTAATTTGGTCACTTAATTATCTATTCATGATGTTCTGTAATGATTTTTGACACACTTAATTATATATAATGCACGCAGATGAACCGGCAATGGATGTACGGTGACAGAAACACCTCCGAGTACATTAAGGGCGTGCATGATTTTCTCGAAGTGGCTGAGGCAAACAAGCAGAATGGTTTTATGTGTTGTCCGTGCCCTATATGTGGGAATACGAAGTCTTACTCTGACCAGAAAATCCTTCACACCCACCTGCTTTACAAGGGTTTCATGCCACACTATAATGTTTGGACGAGGCACAGAGAAATAGGGGTTATGATGGAAGACGGCGAGGAAGAAGAGTACGATGACAACTATGTGCCCCCTGAATACGGTGATGCTACTGAACATCAAGATGCACCAGACGATGTGCACGATGGTGCTGCAACGGGCGAAGCTGCTGAAGATCAAGAGGAACCAGACGATGTGCCCGATGATGATGATCTCCGCCGGGTCATTGTCAATGCAAGGACACAATGCGAAAGTCAAAAGGAGAAGCTGAAGTTCGATCCCATGTTAGAGGATCACAAAAAGGGCTTGTACCCCAATTGCGAAGATGGCAACACAAAGCTCGGTACCTTACTCGAATTGCTGCAGTGGAAGGCAGAGAATGCTGTGCCTGATAAAGGATTTGAGAAGCTACTAAAAATAATGAAGAAGAAGCTTCCAAAGGATAACGAATTGCCTGACAGTACATACGCAGCAAAGAAGGTCGTATGCCCTCTAGGATTGGAGGTTGAGAAGATACATGCATGCCCTAATGACTGCATCCTCTACCGCGGTGCCTACAAGGATCTGAACGCATGCCCGGTATGCGGTGCATTGCGGTATAAGATCAGACGAGATGACCCTGATGATGTTGACGGCGAGCCTCCCAGGAAGTGGGTTCCTGCGAAGGTGATGTGGTATGCTCCTATAATACCACAGTTGAAACGTCTTTTCTGAAACGGAGAGCATGCCAAGTTGATGCGATGGCACAATGAGGACCGTAAGAAAGACGGGAAGTTGAGAGCACCCGCTGACGGGTCGCAGTGGAGAAAAATTGAGAGAAAGTACTGGGATGAGTTTGCAAAGGACCCAAGGAACGTATGGTTTGCTATAAGCGCGGATGGCATTAATCCTTTCGGGGAGCAGAGCAGCAATCACAGCACCTGGCCCGTGACTCTATGTATGTATAACCTTCCTCCTTGGATGTGCATGAAGCGGAAGTTCATTATGATGCCAGTTCTCATCCAAGGCCCTAAGCAACCCGACAACGACATTGATGTGTACCTAAGGCCATTAGTTGAAGAACTTCTACAGTTGTGGAATGGAAACGGTGTACGTACGTGGGATGAGCACAAACAGGAGGAATTTAACCTAAAGGCGTTGCTGTTTGTGACCATCAACGATTGGCCCGCTCTCAGTAACCTTTCAGGACAGACAAACAAGGGATACCACGCATGCACGCACTGTTTACTTGACACCGATAGTATATACCTGGCAAGCTGCAGGAAGAATGTGTACCTGGGCCATCGTCGATTTCTTCCGACCAACCATCAATGTCGAAAGAAAGGCAAGCATTTCAAAGGCGAGGCAGATCACCGGAAGAAGCCCGCCATGTGTACCGGTGATCACGTACTTGCTATGGTCAATGATTTACACGTAATCTTTGGAAAGGGTCCCGGTGGACTAGCTATTCCGAATGACGCTGAGAATCACGCACCCATGTGGAAGAAGAAATCTATATTTTGGGACCTACCCTACTGGAAATACCTAGAGGTCCGCTCTTCGATCGACGTGATTCACGTGACGAAGAACCTTTGCGTGAACCTGCTAGGCTTCTTGGGCGTGTATGGGAAGACAAAAGATACACCTGAGGCACGAGAGGACCTCCAACGCTTGCACGAAAAAGAGGGCATGCCTCCGAAGTAGTATAAAGGTCCTGCCAGCTACGCTCTTACGAAAGAAGAGAAAGAAATATTCTTTCAATGCCTGCTCAGTATGAAGGTCCCGACTGGCTTCACGTCGAATATAAAGGGAATAATAAATATGCCAGAGAAAAAGTTCCAGAACCTAAAGTCTCATGACTGCCACGTGATTATGACGCAACTGCTTCCGGTTGCATTGAGGGGGCTTCTACCGGAAAACGTCCGACTAGCCATTGTGAAGCAATGTGCATTCCTCAATGCAATATCTCAGAAGGTGATCGATCCAAAAATCGTACCAATGCTAAGGAGTGATGTGGCGCAATGTCTTGTCAGTTTCGAGCTGGTGTTCCCACCATCCTTCTTCAATATCATGACGCACGTCCTAGTTCATCTAGTCGACGAGATTGTCATTCTGGGGCCCGTATTTCTACACAATATGTACCCCTTTGAGAGGTTCATGGGAGTCCTAAAGAAATATGTTCGTAACCGCGCTAGGCCAGAAGGAAGCATCTCCATGGGCCATCAAACAGAGGATGTCATCGGGTTTTGTGTTGACTTCATTCCTGGCCTTAAGAAGATAGGTCTCCCTAAATCGCGGTATGAGGGGAGACTGACTGGAAAAGGCATGCTTGGAAGGGACTCAATAATATGCAGGGACGGATATTCTTGGTCTCAACCACACTACACAGTTCTACAGAACTCTACCTTGGTGACCCCGTATGTCGATGAACACAAGAACAGTCTGCGCTCCAAACACCCGGAGCAGTGCAACGACTGGATTACATGCGAACACATCAGGACTTTCAGCAATTGGTTGGAAACACGTCTCAGAGGTGACAACACTGTTTGTGATGAGCTGTACTTGTTGTCCAGGGGACCATCTTCGACTGTAATGATTTGGAAAGGATACGAGATAAATGGGAATACATTTTACACGATTGACCAAGATGAAAAGAGCACCAACCAATACAGCGGTGTCCGCTTTGATGCAGCAACCGACAATGGAAATGACACATATTATGGTTACATAGCAGACATATGGGAACTTGACTACGGAGTAGATTTTAAGGTCCCTTTGTTTAAGTGCAAGTGGGTCAATCTGTCAGGAGGCGGGGTACAGGTAGACCCACAGTACGGAATGACCACAGTGGATCTGAAAAATCTTGGGTACACTGACGAACCGTTCGTCCTAGCCAATGATGTGGCACAGGTTATCTATGTGAAGGACATGTCTACCAGACCGAGGAAAAGAAAAGATAAGGAAGCGAATACATCATACAATGAGCCAAAGCGCCACATAGTTCTTTCAGGAAAAAGGAACATCCTGGGAGTGGAGGGCAAGACAGACATGTCTGAAGAGTATGAAAAGTTTCATGAAATTCCCCCCTTCAAAGTCAAGGCTGACCCAAGCATCCTGATAAATGATGAAGATTATCCATGGTTACGGCGCAATAAGCAAACGACACAAGCGAAGAAAAAGTGAAGACTTTCTCCCGCAACTATTATGATGATAACACGCCAACTTTGTAACAGACGAGTATGATACCATTGTCCGTTTTGTACATGCACATGCTATGCCAACTTTTTCAGAGTTCATTTGAAAACTATGAATTTTAAAACCTCCCCAACCGAAGGGCGCTCACACCGGTTTATAAATAAAGCAACAAAGAAAACAAAAAAAGAGTTTCCAAATTTGAAAACTAATGGCACTAACAGAAAGTTTATATTTTTTCTAAAACTAAAAGCAAAAAGAATTAAAAAATAAAGCAAAAAACAACAAAAAATAAATAATGCAGAAAACAGAACAAAAAACTGAAAAAATAGCAACAATAAGTATTTTGTTGTAAGTAGAAACA
>NC_057798.1:284288161-284289012 GCF_018294505.1 Triticum aestivum
CCGCGCCGTCTCGACGTCGTCGCCGCCCCGCCTCTGCCTCGCCGTCGCCTCTGCCTCGCCCCGCGCCGCTTTGGTCAGGGCCGGCACCGCCCCCCTCTTCCCCCTTTTTTTTGCAAATATAGTTTTTTTCCTGATTATGTGTGTATATGTATGAGTATATATGTATATGTGTATATTTGTTTATATGTCTTTTTTTTAGATTTTTTTGTTTTTTGCATTTTTATAAAAATGTATATATGTTCTCTGTGTATATATATGTTATGTTTATATGTATGTATGTTATGTTTATATGTATGTATGTTTATATGCAAAGCATATGCAAAGAAAAATGTATGTATGGTCATATGCAAAGAATTTTTTTTGTTTTTTGCATTTTTATAAAAATGTATATATGTTCTCTGTGTGTATATATGTTTTATGTTCAAAGATTTTTATTTGAACATTATTTAAAAAAAACAAGCAATACAAGAAGAAGAAAAAGAATGAGAGGAAAAAGGTAAAAAGAAGAGGAAGAAAGGAGAAGAAGAGGGGATAGGAAGAAGAGGAGAAATAAATAAGAAGAAGAAAAAAGAAGAAAAAGAAGTTTTCTATTTTTTCTTCTTCTCCACTATTCTTTTCTTCTTCTCCTCTTTTTTTTCTTCTTTTTCTTCTTCTTCTTCTTCCTTCTTCCTTCTTCCTCTTTTCTTCCTTTTCCTTATTTTCCTTTCTCGAGGGATAAGAAGAAAAGAAGAGGAGAAGAAGAAAGAAAGGAATAGAGGAGAAAGAAGAAACTTTGACACGAGGGGGGGGGGTACCGATACCCCCTCCCCGATAACATTATTTTCCCATGTATATGTATGTTGCGTCGTTGT
>NC_057798.1:284289022-284290442 GCF_018294505.1 Triticum aestivum
AATAGAAAATATTCTATTTTTCTTCTTCTCCTCTATTCCTTTCTTCTTCTCCTCTTTTTTTTCTTCTTTTTTTCTTTGATCTTCTCCTCTGTCATCGTCGATATACCCCTCCCGATAACTTCAACATGAGAGGAGAAGAAGAAAGAAAGGAATAGAGGAGAAAGAAGAAACTTTGACACGAGGGGGGGGTATCGATACCCCCTCCCCGATAACATTATTTTCCCATGTATATGTATGTTGCTTCGTTGTCGATATAACGAGGGTGTCGAGGATCACCGAGGGGTCGAGGGTCGGGAACTAGGGTAGAGGGTCGAGGGTCGTTGAGGGGTCAAGGGTCGAAGGTTTCAGGGTCGAGGGTCGTTAAGGGGTCAAGGGTTGAAGGTTTCAGGGTCGAGGGTCGTTAAGGGGTCAAGGGTCGAAGGCTCTCGACCCCTCGGCGATCCTCCCGACCCCTTGACCCTCGACCGCTCGGCGATCCACGACCCTCTACCCTACCGCGGGCGTCGATGCCCATGTCACTTGTGGGACATAGATGTAGTGTTCAACGCCGACCCCCTCCCGATAGCTTCAACACGTGGGGGGGTCGATATTACCCCCTCCTAGCTTGAAGCGTTCTCGAGGCCACCCCCTAACCCTTGAAGCGTTGTCGAGGCCACCCCAAACCCTAGAGAAGCAGCGGCGAGGCCACTAATATGATTCCTTATTGTGATTAGCTAGCTAGTTCTACGTTTGCCACTAATATATCCATATCTGTCATGTTTGAATAATAATTGCCATGTTGTAAATATTTGTAGAAACTATGGACACCCCCCGAGACGAAGCACAAGAAGCGTTGTTGAGGGACATAATCGCAGAAGGAAGTGATGCCCTCTCCTCGATGTTTCTCAACGACAACGATGGTGTAACGCCCCAGATGTAACTTTCCATATTTGTATCCAACTCTTGCCGTCTCCGGCGCCAAGTTATATTTATTTCTCGGGTTTGGGTCTTTGTCTCCGTGTGTTGTTTTTCTTTTTCGTGCATCTCTTATCATGTCATCACGTGCATTGCATTTGCATACATGTTCATCTCATGCATTCGATCATTTTCCCCGTTGTCCGTTTTGCATTCCGGCGCTTCGTTCTCCTCCGGTGGTCATTTCTACCTTTCTTTCTTGTGTGGGGTTTAAACATTTCCGGATTGGACCGAGTCTTGCCAAGCGGCCTTGGTTTACTACCGGTAGACCGCCTGTCAAGTTTCGGGTCATTTGGACTTCGTTTGATACCCCAACGGTTAACCGAGGGACCGAAAAGGCCTCGTGTGTGTTGCAGCCCAACACCCCCCAAATTTGGCCCAAAACCCACCAAACTCTGCTCCATGTCCTAGAGCGTTCGATCACGATCGTGTGGGCGAAAACCGCACCTCATTTGGACTCTCCTAG
>NC_057798.1:284290629-284291245 GCF_018294505.1 Triticum aestivum
CGCCGTCGCCGCCCCGCCTCTGCCTCGCCGTCGCCTCTGCCTCGCCGTCGCCTCTGCCTCGCCCCGCGCCGCTTTGGTCAGGGCCGGCACCGCCCCCCTCTTCCCCCTTTTTTTTGCAAATATAGTTTTTTTCCTGATTATGTGTGTATATGTATGAGTATATATGTATATGTGTATATCTGTTTATATGTCTTTTTTTTAGATTTTTTTGTTTTTTGCATTTTTATAAAAATGTATATATGTTCTCTGTGTATATATATGTTTTCTGTTCATAGATTTTTATTTGAACATTATTTTAAAAACAACAAGCAATACTACTTCATGTATTTTTAAGAAGGAAGAAGAAGAAAAAGAATGAGAGGAAAAAGGAAAAAAGAAGAGGAAGAAAGGAGAAGAAGAGGGGAGGAAGAAGAGGAGAAATAAATAAGAAGAGGAAAAAAGAAGAAAAAGAAGAGGAGAAGAAGAAAGGAATAGAGGAGAAGAAGAAAAAATAGAAAATATTCTATTTTTCTTCTTCTCCTCTATTCCTTTCTTCTTCTCCTCTTTTTTTTCTTCTTTTTTTCTTTGATCTTCTCCTCTGTCATCGTCGATATACCCCTCCCGATAACTTCAACAT